>NC_041717.1:11488939-11523939 GCF_900700375.1 Denticeps clupeoides | reverse complement strand
CGTCTAAAAACTTAAATCTTTATAAATGAGTTTTTAACTCTTATTGACTGTATATATTTGTGCGGCATTTTTTAAAAATCCCATATTCTTAATTGTTTTCGCACTTTTGTCTTTAAACTGACTTGACGTGACTTCCAGGAGCAAAAATTCGATTAAGGAGTTAATCAAATTTCCAAGCTCACGATTAAGGAAAGTCAGGAGACAGATGCCGCTCCTCCACCTTTTTTCATTTCCCTGAGCGGAGACATGTTAAGCAGCTAAACGAAGCGCGCAATAAAAACGGATGGGCGATTGATGAAATTACGGAGCGAGACGTTGATAGTGCATGGAGTGCTCCTCGGATATTATTAGCCCAGGACATCTAAGACGACCGTCAATATCGCGCCGTCATCTGGGGCTTTAATTAAAGAGCGGCAAGCCGGCGTCGCCAGGAGAAAAGGAGCCGGCCTGCATCATCGCAGCACCTGCGCCAAGTCGCGGAGATAAAGTTCGCCCCGATGCAGGAGATAACGGCGGCGCCCGTGCACAACATTGGAGATTGGAGGGAAATGCGCGCAGTCGGCCGCGAGGCCGCCGAGAGGGTTAATGGATAACGGTGCCCGGCAGGTCCCTCTTTTCCTGTCCGCTGCAGGGATCGAGAGGTGCAACCGTCGCCGTGCTTGGAGTGCACTTATTGTAAATGAGTGTCACGCTAATGGTCAGAAGTTTGCTGCTCGGTCCATTAAACTGCGAAACGAACTGAGAAACACATTTGCGGTTCGGTGCTTGAAAAAAAGAAAGAAGAGCGAGAGAGAGAGAGAGAGAGAGAGAGAGAGAGAGCTCTCCAAGCACAACCTCCACGGCTCAAAGATTATTTTGGCCTCCTCAATCCAAGTGCTGCAGATTAAATGTATACATTTCTCCGAATGCAGAGAGCCATTATGGAAAAAGGTGAAAGTGAAACACTGCATCACAGCACACGGTGACACAACAAAACGTGGCCTCTGCATTTAACCATCACCCTTGGTGGGCAGCCATGACAGGCGCCCGGGGAGCAGCGTGTGGGGTCGGTGCTTTGCTCAGTGGCGCCTTGGCGGATCGGGACTCGAACCGGCAACCTCCTGAATACGGGGCGGCTTCCAGGACTTGTTCAGAGAGTTTGGTCGCCACGAAAGTGTTTGTGCCGATGTGATGACAGTGCCGACAATTGCCTTTGTCCTCTTCTATTTTCGAGGAAGCCACTAATTAGAGCGTTTAATTGCACCGCGTTGCAGGCAGGTCTGCAAGCACACAGACACTTTTGGGAGCCGAAGGACTAAACAGAATTAGTCAAAAGCTCGTTTACTGGCGAAGCGCGCGTTGCGGCCCTGTAATTGATGATGGAGAGGTGGCTCGCTTGTCACCTCCAACAATAGCACGGGCCTGGCCCTGCTCTCCTTGCGCTGGCAGCGCTGTCCCTCGTCGGTGGCAACAAGACGAATCGCTTCGATCATCGCGGGTAGCGCCGCTCAACGACCACGGAAAAAACGCGTGGAAGAATGCTCCGCGCACGAAATTAATAGTGAAACAATCAGCGCACATCCAACATCAATATTGACCCGACCGTGAGGGCCGATGTGATTAAAGTTTTTAACCGACGGGCTCGCTGTGCAAACATGCCATTTAAATGTGAATAATGTGCTGATCGTTCATACCAAGCATTCCAAAAACAAAAAAAATAATAATTTCCAGCGTCCAGCATGATGCTGGGGCCACTTCCTCTATGAAGGCCCCAAGGAGTTTGACCCTGGCGTACCTTCATTTTTTCTTCTTTCTAGGTTTCTGCAAAAAAAAAAGTATGTGTTTTATATCATACATTTTTATGTATTAATGTAATATCAACGGTTTCACAAAACCTGTGTAGATACCAGGCATGCAGTAAGCAAAAAAAGACTATTATTACTTTAATGAGCAAAATCCCAAATACAGCCAGCAAATAAGCAATCACACCAGCGTGGCGGTCAGGCCAGGCGGTCTCCTGTCCTATCGTCATTATTAATACTTCCCTTCATCCATCGTCCCCTCGATCACAGGAGTGCTACTTTAATCACTCACATTTCCAACTGTTAAGTCACCCGCCTTTCTGGCTGCGCCTTCGTCCTCGGGCTGACATGCCGGTTCATTTGAGACGGATAATGAAAGCGGAGACACATGCATGCCAGTAGAACAACACTTCTAATGTGCTGCACTTATTTAAACAGCAGGATCCACGGTGGGGTCGTAATGCAGGGGCATTACTGCGCGAGGCAATTTTATTTTTTATTGTCCGTGAGGCTTGATGGCTTTTGTCTAAATATTTGATCAAATTGATCAGGGCGTTAATCCCATTCCCTGTCGTCTTTGTGATTATAAATGGCAGCATAGATTCTGATATGTGGTAATAATAGACCGGGTCGCCTGCTGTCAGTTGTATTATTTGCCCTTTTCATAGAATTCCGAGTTTGTGACGTTGCACTGCAACCACAATTTGCAACCACAGAGACATGCTGCAGTCTATACTGCACAAACCGAATTTGCTGCAGTTTACTAGATTATTAAAACGATCCACACACTCAGTAAATGGAATTAAGCTTATTAGTACGATTCCATATCAATTCTCATCCATTCTACACTGATGCAGTTCATGCAGAAATGTCAAGTTCACTGTGATGGCTAAAGTGCTTGCATTTATTTTTGCTCTATAAATAAGCGAGGGCCCAGTATGAAACATAATCTTGCATCAATAAAATGAATTGATTACCTCTGATGCTAAAGTGGAACCCGTTTTAACTGGAATCAGTTCTCGATTCCCGTTCCCTATGCGGTTTTCGCAGCCTCTGCTGCTGGTCTCTGACCCCTTGAGGAACTTTCCTCTCTCTATAATGGCCTGTCACTATGCTGCGAGAGGAATACCAATCCTCTCCAGAGTCAATTACCTATTACCCATGATCCCTGTCATCGTCAGACCCTCTTCAGCTCTGCATACAGGACCATCAATAAACCCTATCGGAAAAAAGCTGCAAGAATCGAATTACAAACTAAACAAAAGCCTACACTTACAACCCATCCAATTCTCTGCCTGGCTCTCGTCTGTCTGTCATGCCCATGCTATAGTTTATTGTTGGATTTAGTACACTAGAACAACCGTGGTAGATGGTGCCATGTGCTGTTTTTCACACATAAAGTAGTCTGTCCAGAGCGACGTGCGTCCTACGGTCCCTCAGGTGGCACAACTCAGGCCTCTCATTAATCCTCATGACCTGGCATGATGGCGGCAAGACCGTGGGGCAGTGGTGGCCTAGCGGTTAAGGAAGCGGCCCTGTAATCAGAAGGTTGCCGGTTCGAATCCCGATCCGCCAAGGTGCCACTGAGCAAAGCACCGTCCCCACACACTGCTCCCCGGGCGCCTGTCATGGCTGCCCACTGCTCACTCAGGGTGATGGGTTAAATGCAGAGGACAAATTTCACGGTGTGCACTGTGTGCTGTGCTGCTGTGTATCACGCGGGACAATAACTTCCCTTTTTTTTTAGTATCCTCATAAAAGTCACCATCTTTGGCGATTCCCAACTCGTTTCCATGCAGGAAGAAAAAATAACCATCTGAAATGAAATACCCGGGTTTTTTCTGTTTTCCATTTTCTATTGTTAACCTTCTATTGTTAAGGATGCGAGTGATATACATTACTCCCCTGAGCTTGATCCCCCAACCTGCTCTCTGTTCTCTGTAGAAATACGCTGCCATGGCCGGGTCACATGATCTGGGTAGCAGTATGGATCCTCGCCCCCTCCCCATGCGAAACCTTGACAAACTACAGCGACAAAACGAAAAAGCGTTCTGGATTTCGTCTCCCCTGTTTTTTTAATCCCCTTTTCAAATGTGAAATACGACCTTTTATTCCTGCAGGTTTTATGTGTTTTCATCGGGAACAAAAACACATTGCCAATAATCCATCAACGCACAGGCTTCACGGCCATTATGAGCCCATCTGAATTTGTTTTCATACAGTCTCCCCCAGGAAATGAAGTGCTCTGTTCTTTTTCTCCTATGTTTACGTCGCTTCTTTTCTCGTTCACATGTTTGCCTTTGACAGCTAGGCTGTGAGGATTGTTAATTACTGTCATTTGTCCACGGGTATTGTTTAATGCCAAACCCAAATGTGGAAATTGATGCAGGAAGACTGCAGAGTCAACGAGAAAACAATCCGGCCGAAAAAAACATGCCCCCAACATCGCATGCTTCCCCGAGCTGGCGTCTTCATTTCGAATGAGTTAAGCATTAAGCCTCCTGAGTCAGAAAAACAAACTAAGGGGGGAAGAAATTAATCCATCATTTAGTGGGACATGCAATCTACAGAACCAAACAAATACTTTCCCCCAAATTCCAGATCCGCGTTTCCTGCACTCAGTACAAAATGTTTCAGCGGAGAAAAAAATGCGCATCAAAGTGCACACTGTATTATTTTTAGATTGCACCATTTTTTGTTTCAAGCTCAAATGATCTGCTGAGTGACGACTATGCAAGACCCTCAGACTTATTTTTGGTTAATGTCACTTAAATTGGAGACATCCGTTTTTTTTTTTTTTTTGTATTGTGGGAAGGCGGATCAACTTTTGGCCCAACTGCAATTATTCCTAATCCAGCAAAAGTCCCCTAATGGTCAACAACTGGTCTCATAAAAATATTTCAATATGTCAGCACTCAAAAAGGTTCTGTCCATTTCCACCTCTGTAGGGGAAGCATATCATTTGCTGCCAGGCAGAGCCTTTTAATTTCGGAGTACATTCCTGTGTTGATGTAAAAAAGTGGCATTATATTCAGAATATATTACGTCAGCCGCGTACCTTTTGGCTGTGGGGTGTCTTTTGTGATGCTCTGTCAAGGATAAAGCAACTTTTTAGTTTGGGTGTTCAAGAAGAACAAAAAGCGCCCACCTTTGTTCAAACAGTCTGTTGGATCAATCAACCTGAGGGAGACAGGGAGCTATTTCTAATGAACTAATGGATTGTGAGGTAGATGAAAGGGGAAGGGTCAAATCTATGTGATCAGTTTCACGATCAGTTCGCACAATGGAATTCATTGAATTCCTGATTTAACAGCAGCCTAGTCTATGGATGCATACACTTTTCCCGCTTTTTGAACAAAATGTACAAATTCGGCCCTAAAAAAAATGCACATAGTGACATGATGAAACCTGATAAGGATAAATTGTACAAGGCTTGGGATTAATACCCTTTTTTATGCATTGATAATCAAAAATCAATGATTATTGACATATATCAGCATTTCAGATAGAAATCCATAGCTAAAAATAAATAGAATGACCCCCCCTAATTAAAGTGTTATTGGTATTCAGTGTATTCAGTTGTTCGCCTAGCAGGAAACGGACCCGTAATCATAAGATGGCCGGTTTGAATCCCGAATGCCAGTGAGGCCCCACTGAAGCACTGTCCCCACACACTGCACACTGGACACTGTGTTTCACAATGACAATCACTTCACTTTCACTTTCAGGAAGCAGTACTAGAGCGAATGTGGGCATGCATATGAATTGTCAAATGAGCATGAGATATGAACTTGAATAATATGTGAAATAGAAAGCACCCCCATTGCAAAATACACCGATGACCCAAAAACATATTAATACTATAACATGCAGATACGCAATTATGCGCAGAGCAAGTGTGCACAAAATATTAGGATGTAATGCATAATGCCATAATTATGTTCATCAAATAAAAAAACAAAAAAACATTTGTCAAAACTATTATTAAAATCAGTTTATTAAAATCTCAAATATTGCACACACCCATGAAACAACTTTCCATTCATGAATCATTCAGCCCCCTTGTCAAAAAATGAATGCTGTTGCACATTCATAGCACATAATTGTTGTACTTTTTGTACTGTTTTCACACCTCGTGAAGAAAATGCGACTTTTATCTCTGGAAAATATGCAACATGGCGCTAACTTGTGTGTTTTTTTATTATAAAACGGTCCATTTACTGACCCCCAGAGTGCCATTCATACAGTCCTACCTCACTCTAATGTATTTCTCTTTCACGCCAAAGGCGAGAGGGTCCCGCCGATTCAACTCCTGCGCCGATTCTGTGGCACGTCGATTTCGGAAGTGCTCTCAACCATCCTGCCAGGAAAAACAGTCTGCTCCTGCCCTGCCATACTACGCAACCAAGGTGACACCGGACACCTCTCTGCAGGTTTGTGAGTACCACACATCGTGCATACTGGTACTGCTAGAGCTCCACCAATTCTAAACAAATAAAGCCATTTTTTAAAAGGTGAAATTGTCACATTTTTAATCATTGTCACAACTTCAAATAGCAACAAGTGGCAGAAGTGCGTTTCACACACTGCTCAAGCGAAGCGGGTCAGAGATGCGAAGTTACGTTCACGGGACGTGAGAAAATCACATCCACATCCTCTGCCCATAAACATCCTTCCTCTTGGAGTTTACTCTGCCTTAGGTGCAACCACAAAGCTGTGGACATCTGCTAGCGTTCACACAGGACAGGAGGTTTTGTTTGCATTTTTATGCTCACGCGGCTGTTTTTGTGGACGGGGATGATCTTCACCATCCATTAAATTGTGTCATTATCTGTCACATTACGTGACATGCCAAGCCTAATTTAATCATAGGCTTAATAGCTTTCTGAGCAAACAAAGGCAGATGCCTAGATGCCCTTGCTCTGTACCCCGCACCCTCCTTGACATTTCCAATCTCTCTGCAGGCTTCTGGAAGATGTCCAGCTCCAGAACCAAATGACTGTTTATGAAGCGAGCGATCCGTTCATCATCGGAACCTCAAATGCCCGAGTCCGGAGAGCTCGATGATTCCATCGGGAGAGAACATGACCCCTGACAGCCTCGCCCAGAACTGCTCCAACTGCAGCCGGCCGCTCGAGCCGGAGCTGAACGTCACCAAGGCGGTGGTGCTCGGCCTGGTGCTCACGGTCTTCATGGTGTTCGGGGTACTGGGGAACATCTTGGTCATCCTGTCTGTGGTCTGCCACCGGCATTTGCGCACTGTCACCCATTACTTTATCGTGAACCTGGCTGTGGCGGACCTCCTCCTCAGCTCCACGGTCCTGCCTTTCTCGGCTACGTTCGAGATTCTGGGCCGCTGGGTGTTCGGACGGCCGTTTTGCGACGTGTGGGCGGCCGTGGACGTGCTGTGCTGCACGGCCTCCATTATGAGCCTCTGCGCGATCTCTGTGGACCGCTACATTGGGGTCAGCTACCCGCTTCGCTACCCGGCCATCGTCACCGAGCGCCGGGCCCTCATTGCCCTGGTGAGTTTGTGGGCTGTGTCGGTCACCATATCCATCGGGCCTCTGTTTGGCTGGAAGGAACCGGCGCCCGAGGACGAGACCGTCTGCAAGATCACAGAGGAGCCGGGATATGCCATCTTCTCGGCGGTCGGCTCCTTCTACATCCCCCTAGTGGTGATACTAGTCATGTACTGCCGCGTGTATGTGGTGGCCCGCCGCGAGACGAGGGTGCTTAAGAAAGGCCGCAAGACCGAGCGGTCAGACCACGCGTCCGAGGGCGTTACGCTCAGGATGCACCGTGGCAACACCGCCGTCTCGGACGACGAGGCCCTGCGGAGTCGCACCCACTTTGCCCTGAGGCTCCTCAAGTTCTCCCGCGAGAAGAGGGCAGCAAAGACGCTTGGGATTGTGGTCGGCTGCTTTGTCCTCTGCTGGCTTCCGTTCTTCTTGGTTCTGCCAATCGGTGAGTGCCGATGGAACTACCACAGTATCTAAAAAATGGCGACCAAATCCAGGTAGTGTAGAAACTCATTTTGCTGGCGGGACACAAAACAATGGTGTCCTTCCCCCCAGAAGGGTTTTAAGTGAAGTGGTTGTCACATGTGATACACAGCAGCACAGCACACGGTGCACACAGTGAAATTTGTCCTCTGCATTTATCCCATCACCCTGAGTGAGCAGTGGGCGGCCATGACAGGCGCCCGGGGAGCAGTGTGTGGGGACGGTGCTTTGCTCAGTGGCACCTCAGTGGCACCTTTGCGGGTCGGGATTCGAACCAGCAACCTTCTGATTACGGGGCCGCATCCTTAGCCGCTAGGCCACCACTGCCCCCAAAAAAGTGACAGAGGCGAGGGAATCTCTGGTGAGCTGTTCTGGTGCCTTTCAACTGCCCCACTGACACAGTTCGTCTCGTTGTCCTTGTTTATGGAAGAAAGGTCCAGAAAGTCTCCACGTTTTGAGACCACCTAAAAACTCCGTTGTAAACATCGTGTTCCAATGAGGGTCATTAAATAGAGTTTAACATTGTGCGGTCCTTTGAGGCTCCTGATAAGCTGACAGTGACTGACAGCCTTGTGTTTTTGGGGCGAGCAGGCGGTCACGTCCGTCTGTTCAATTTACTCTCTCAGCGCAGCAGCCATTCGAAACACTCGCAATAATTTCTCTGTGTCCAACCCAACCTTCTCCTGGGCTGCAAAACGGTGCAAAATTTCCCCGCGCAGGCCATTTCATTTCAAGGTTGTCCACGGCTGTGAATCCACCTTCCACCCAGAATGAAGGCCTACAGGAAATTGGATTACTGCTCAAAAGACTATAAAACAAATAAATTGTCTTTTTTTTTTTTAAAGATCTTTTCCTTGTGGGGGTGGGTATTTTTAAGAATGTGGTACATTTACTCGTTAATGTTGAGATAATGAAGAAACAGGGAAATACGGCTTAATGCGTGTCGGTGGGGGAGCACATTCGTGGTTTGGATAATAAAGAACGAACGGCTACAAAAACAAACTTATTTTGAGCTCCAGAAAATGCACGGGTGAGCAGGAACGGCTTAAACAAAAGACAAATGTTCTTGTTTATTTGCGTTTCATTGTTAGAGGAGTTTTTTTTTCTTTTTTTTGGTTCTCCTAGCCTAAACACTAATGATATCCCTGTGGACAGATCTGCCAAAAGGAAGTTCCGCAGATAGATGTAACAAACGGATCCAGGGACGGCATGTCGGAGAAGGGGCAAATGTCACCACCACCACCCTCGCGCCCTCTGCACAATGCGCTACCTCAAACAAGGAGCGCGGTTTCGGCACTTCCTGCTCTGCGGCGAAGTAAACGGAATTCCTTTTCTTTTCTTTTTTTTTTTCGTAGAGCGTGCATTGGGGCAGTGGTGGCCTAGCGGTTAAGGAAGCGGCCCCGTAATCAGAAGGTTGCCGGTTCGAATCCTGATCCGCTGAGGTGCCACTGAGCAACGCACCGTCCCCACACACCTGCTCCCCGGATGCCTGTCATGGCTGCCCGCTGCGCAGTCAGGGTGATGGGTTAAATGCAGAGGACAAATTTCACGGTGTGCACCGTGTGCTGTGCTGCTGCGTATCACATGTGACAATCCTTTCTTTTTATTAGCTTTTTTTCCTGTTTTTTTTTTAAGTAGACGTCAAGGCAGAAAGTCAAATAAGCCCCAGAGGGAGTTTATTTGTATTTTTTATTATGAGGGAACAGTTCGCCTCTCTCGAGTGGGTATGATGGGTCAAGTGGCTCCCCTGGCTGAGCCAGCGGGGGTCATGCGAGTTTATGCACACGCTCTCGCTGTCCGTAGGCACAGTGCCACGTAACAGAGGTGGCCGGGTGACAGTGTTTTACTGGTATTATAATTTTTCTTCTTCTATTGCTGTGGTTGTTATCTCCTCCTCTTTCTCCCTGTCACCCCCCCCTGCCCTATCTCCGAACAAGGCCGCTTATCAGGACAGGCCAGGTGCCGCCCCTCCCAATAAAAACACAATATACCTTTTACAAAACTCCAGCTGAGGGTTTGGTCTTGTTTAGATCTCTGGTGGGTACAAACAGAGCGCGTTGGTATTCGGTGACGCGGGGACCCGGCACGGCCATTGTGCCTCGGCAGAACAATTAATGTTGTCTCGCGGGCCCTGCCTCCCAGACTCTTTTCTTGTATCTAGCAAGGTCAAAGTCATGATAACAATAAAGAAGGCAGATAAGCTCAGATGGAGCTTTGCTTCTTTGTGGATTCAGGATGATCTGTTATATAATCTCGACAGAGAAACAGAAAAATTCACAGCCTTGCTTGGACTTGATTACATAATGTGATAAAAATGCATAAAGTTACCTTTTTATTTTCTTTTTTTTTTTCAGAAAAATTGGAAAAGCTGTAAACCATTTTGTGAACCTTTATCTGTGCTGTAGGGCTTCTATCTCTGCTTCCACGCTTGGCTAAATTCTTTTAATGAGACCCATAGTCAAGGGCAAGCATGTAATCATAGTCGTAGGCAGTCAAGGGGACGCCTCAACAGGATTCCGGTCACGTAACGCACTCATGATTTAATGGGAGGGAGGTTCTGCTATGCATTCGACTGGAGTGGGGACAGACTGTAGCTTAGGCTTTTCATCATCTTGCATGTTGTGGGGTCTGTCATTGCTGGTCATTGGAATTTGACGGTTATTCCTCCATGGAGACTCTGAGGGGTTGCATCACTGTCACTGTCAAAATATTGCCCAGGCCACTTTTTGTGACAAGGGAATAAACTGAATGCAATTTATGGTATGGAATACAATAAATTGGATGCATTAAAGTATATGGCAGTTCAGATATTCAATTGTTTTTAAAGAAAACTATGATTCCAAGAATATCCGGGTATGGACAGACCAAGCGGCATCTTTGGCCTCACAAAATCTGCATGGTCTTTTAAGTCATATACCCATTTTCTACCTCAAAATAGACACTGCTACCTTCGGACTTTTCCGGCAATCCCTGGAGGCAGCTCACGCTGCTCTACATCTGTGACCTGACATGAAAAGCCCCGGGAAATCCAGTACTTGCCAGAGGAAGATGGGCTCCCCTTGCTGAGCCTCGGTTTCTACCAAGGTTTCTTCCGCCACTTTCTGGGACTTTCTCTGGGACTTCTCTACGAATAAAAACTGATCGATTGATTGATTGAATATGATATTTAAATTTGTAATTTCTGGGTTAATTGTTCATTATTTTTTTTTATCATGCATTTCAAACACAAATCTTCTTAATCTGTCTTAATTGTTCAAAATGCAACAGGAATCCTGCTGCTGTGTATTTAACTCCCTCTGGGTCACAAATAGCATTTTTTAAAATCAAGACAAGATTTCTCAAACGTACAGTCAGTCATTTTGTATTAAAAAACAAGTGGCATGGTCTCATAGATAAACCAGCGTTTACGTGTCCATAGTGTTCCTTAAGCTGAGAGCAGTGCGTTGCCGACATTGAGGTGGGCAATCTTGCCGGCTTTATGTTACGTCACATCCTGACAAACCGCCCCTGTCTACAGCAGCATCATAAAATGTGCCACTAGGTAGCTTTTAGCTCAAAAGATAGATGAATGCAAGGTCATGCAGCCCCTCCAATATCTAATTATTGTAATGCGACCAGCGGCGGGTGTTAAAGAAGTGCTCCACAACATTTATGGGGAGGAATCAACCACTCTGCTATCCTCACTAATCACGGGTGGGCAGATTTATGATGGCATTTTGAATAAAACTATTAACCTTGATAAGAAGCAGAGACCACTGGCATGGTTACTTGATCAAATAAATGCTATAAAAAGACCTGGCTGGGGAACAATTACACGTCATGGGGCGAGGTGATGAGTCAGTCTGTGGCGTGAAAATGGTATTGGTCGGTGTCTGGGTGGTGAGAATCTTCCTTCAACCTGTATTGCCAGTTGTGGGGATGCATCTGAAAAACAATATATTTTTAGTTACCGTTCATTTTACAGAGTAAAACATCCAATTAGGAACATTAGGAGTACAGAGTTAATGGATCCAGATCCAACAAGTACAACGGGTATGGCAAAAGTATAAGGAAGCATTTACCTGCCACCCAACATTAATATGAACCCAACTAGAATGGAGTCATTTGAAAAAGCAAATAAAAAAAAAAAAAAAAAAAAAGCTGATAATTTAATGTTTTCTAAAACGCATATACAGATCTGGGGAAAAAAATGAGACATTGTTTCTCGGTCGATGGGCTTGTGTTACTCTTCATTAAACTTCATTAAAGTTTCAATTGTCATTAATTTTTTAGTTGAAACTTGTCAAATATAGAAGATAATTTTGCACAGCTAACTAAGCAAGACGATAGTTCCTATTAAGTAATAGAATAACAACGGTGTAATTTGGCCCGCTTCAACGGCAGCAACCTTCCCTTGTTTGGTGAGGTTCGCTTGAGCCGATCATTGAGTCAGCAGCTCATTATGTGTGTTGGTGATGAGATTCATCAAGTAATGAACATGGATTTTGTTCCTGGAACTGTTTTGTTAAATTTTGATTGATTACAGTGAAGTCACGGTTAGGTTTTATGCTTTTTATTAATGGAATGCAAAATAAAAAGCTGCATGATTTTGTGTCCACACAGGTTCCATTTTTCCATCTTATAGACCCTCGGACACCATCTTTAAGATCACCTTCTGGCTGGGCTACTTCAACAGCTGCATCAATCCCATTATCTACCCCTGCTCAAGCCAGGAGTTTAAGAAGGCCTTCCTGAGTGTGCTGGGGGTGCACTGCCTCAAGCGCCACACTAGGCCCCACCACCCGTTCTACCACAGCCAGACGCCGGGCCACGGCCAGAGCCACTTCCTCTCTCTAGCACTGGAAGGCCGCAGTGACGGTGCCTCCCGGCTCAGCCCGTCCTCCTCCATTATGCTGTCCCGCACCCCGTCCTCCAGGGAGGGCCGCGAGTGGAGAGCCATGTCGAGGGCCTCATCGATGGGGGCTGCACCCGGTGGCACCATGGGGCTGGCCGGAGTCAGCGGCGGCGCCAAGGTGGCAGGCGTCTGCGGTAAGAACCTGCTGAAGACATGGTGCTGCGTGGCCGGAACTCTGGAGGACGATGGCTGTGGGCCGGCTGAACCCAACGGCAGCTCGCTGCCCACCATCAAGATCCACCAGCTGTCTCTGTGTGAGAACGGGGAGCCTGTGTAAACGGAACCTCCAGCACATACCACTGACAAGAACCACATGGAACCTCCAGGCCACGTGACATAACCAAAGACGAGCAGCTGAACCCAGTCACTGTGGAATCTGGAGCTACTGCTCCTCCCCCGCGGCATGACAGGTCACCACAGTAAGGCCGCAAAGCATCGAATGTTGTCTTTTCTTCGCATGCGTTGTGAGGAGCCGTCTGAGGATTTCGCGTTGACGTTTTCGTCGGATGCACTTATGGATAACTTTGCACTTGGCTGAAGTGTAAACTCTCCTGTGTTAATGCATTGTTACAGATGTACTTACAGACGTTTCTGCCCCTCGCCCGGTTCCCCTCGTTCCCATTCAAAATATGTATAACAGTGATGAGTAAAAAACCAACAAAGTCGTCTGAATGCAATCTTCCTCCAGGACCTGCGGGACTTTTTTTGTGATTGATGCAGCGGCGATTGCCTGATTTTGTAGTAAAAAAATTACATTTGTGATGTCTTTCAGGGTAAATGTCGAAGAAAGTGAAAAATCAAAGGCAGGTTCTTCCAGTGGGAATAAAACAGCGCTGTTTTCCATCTGTGTGCATGCGTATGGTGCTGCTTGGTTTATGGTGGTGTTTGATTTGTATACTCAGATCAGATGGATCAATGCCTGGCAGGAGCATGCGTTTATACGTGCAGCCTTTTCAACAGGAATTGGGCCAAAGTTTTGTGAACCGAAGAGGAATAATCTACATCTCCCTGCGATCCTGCATGTGTGCATGCACATGTGTTGTAGTGGAAATCACATTTGCGCCATAATGGTGTTGTTGACTATCCGTCATCTCCAATGATGGGTGGGACTCACCAGAGACAGTGTTTATTGGACAAAATTGTTATGATTGTCATAAAATTTGCTCTAAATCCCGGAGGGTCTGTGTAGGTTTATATCACACTGGTCGGCATTTGAAAATGTCTGATGTGATGCTGCTATGGCGTATTGTTGTGTGCAGTGCCGCAGCATGACACACAGTTGTTGTAGTTCATGGAAACAAAGGTTCAAAAAACGCCGCACAATGAGCAATTGAACGCACAACCTTGATGTACCTATACGATGTATTTTTTTTATTTCGGGGCGACGCCCACCTCAGCCTTGTGTTAACATGGCAGCTGCATGAAAAAAAAAAATGACAGGATACGTTCATGTGGGACAGAACCGGGTCAGGAAAGATTGTAAGACACCCTGCTGCTGAATCCACTAAGTGAATGAACTCTGAATAGAGCTGCTGTGGGAACAAATGAAAGATCCCCCCCCAAAAAAAAAAGTCGCTCCCAAATAGGTCTGCACCCCGTGTGAGTGTCCCACCGAAATCCTCTCCCGCTTCCTGCTGTGAGAATGTTGTTTGGTTGCCACCACGACCCCCGCTACCCCATCAGGGTCAGGGTTCCTGCATGCTGCTCGAACTGTTTTGAGTGAAGGCATTATGTCCACTGTGGCGTCCCTTGGGCTCCAGTGTCCACTGATGTCAATACAAATGTCAATAAAAGAAAAAAAAAAAAAGAGATTGGGGTCAGCTCCGAAAATCTCTGAATTTTGCTGTTTTCTTAAGTTTCACGGGAAATGAGTGGTGACATGGCCTTGACACCCACCGGCTGTGTGTTTTTTTTCGCACATGCTCTCCGTCAACATGTGTCCTGAACAGTTAACCGTTTCTCATGCCGCTTTCTCAGACTCCCAGGGAAGGAGGGGTGGGCTGAAATCCCCAGTGGTGGAATGAGTTTTCAAGGAAGGCTTCGCTGTTCATTTTTAGGCGGCTCCCTTATTCCCTAAATCTATCTTAAGTTTGGCATTTTACTCAAAAAAAAAAAAAAAGCCATCCAGAAAAAACGTTTTTCTTTTACTGAACATGCACACGCCATCTCAGATAAACATGTCCAGAAGTTCATACAAAGGAGGGGGCTATTGGTGCTGTCGAAGCAAATCTCGAGGCCTCAAGTGGTCCAGGGTTCGCAGAGGAAGAGGGCGGTTTACACGAGATACAGTGAGTGGCCTATATGTGGGGGGGGTTATTTTTACCGGAATGCTATCGTGTATTCCCACAGTGCGAGGGGTTTGCATGACGATGACCTTGGCGGGCTCGAGGTTACGTCTTTTTTATCACTTATCACCCATCGACCCCTCTCTGTGTTAGCAAACAAATAAATAAATAATGCGCCACCAGAAAGAAACGTCTCGGCCGGGCACGACGGACATCGAGCGACACCTCTGTGCTGCCGCGATCCATCCTCTCCCGTCACTGACGTCACACCGCCCTTGGCAGATATCTACTGTACAATTACAGCCACTCTCGTCGCCTTTCCAGCTCTCAGTCTTCCGCTCGCAGACAGACACAAATACCCTCAGAGGGAAAGTGGGGGGTGAAGCCACTGAGGGGGGCGAGGGAGGGGGGGCGGTTGTCATGCAAACACTGGAGAAGAATACGCTTGCGGACGTGTATGCGCGGTAAGGCAGAAGAAGAAGAAGATGCCGTGGGAATGAAAGAAGAGACTTCCCATTAAGTGTGCATCTGAATCGGCACACACTGCCCAGGGCGAGAGTATAGTAACGATCACCCAGGTTTCGATTCACTGGCTGAGAAACAAGACGGCTGTAAATTTATTCAAAAATAGAAAAAATGTGGAAAAATAGATCAGGACCCTGGTCCAGTGACATAGGTTATTGTGAACGTGCCTTTTCTGAGTTCGGCATGCTGGTGGTGACACACCAGAGGCCAGACGGCGTATGAGTCTATGCAACTCATCGTTCTCATGGGACCACTGGGACGTGTCTCTCTGGAGACCCCCTTACCAACATTCAGTCACGGAGACAAAAAGAGCTCCTAATCTAAATCTCCCGTCTGTGCATCAAGAGGAAAAGTTATTGCTCTGTTATCCACATCTTTTGCCAGTTAAGTCTGAATACAAGGACAAAGTAAATCAAGAAAGCCCGGAATTATTATGGGAACGTTTGAACTGCCTTGCTTTGTCCAATATTTTGTAAGGTGCCTGGGGGCCGTAAGTTGAGCGCTAGCTGATGGTGTGAGCCGGCCCTCTTAGATGTGGAATTGCTGGCCTATAGTGATACTGCAGACTAAACGGGTCACGAGTAATATTAATGCAGTTAGACTTTAAAACATTCCTATAGGTTGCATTACGATATAAACAATGTCTGTGTCAATAAAAAGTGATGTAAGTGTCACCTTGTGGAATTTCTACTGATTCAGCTGTGTGTGACATTATCGAGCAGGATTCCCTTTTCACACAAAAACAGCCCTGACACGTCAAAGCATGGACTCCAACAGACCTTTGAAGGTATGCTGTGGAATCTGGCACCAAGCCATCAGTTGTAAATCCTTTAAGTCCCGTAAATCGAGATTTGATGCCTTCATGGATTAAACTTGTTTTTCCAGCACATACCTAGGAGGCTCGATTGTATTGCGATCGGGAGAAATTGGGAGCCAAAGTCAACGCCTTGAACTTGCTGCGGTATTCCTCAACCCATCTTGAACCATTTTTGCCGCATAGCAAAGCACATCGCTCTGCTGAATGAAGGCACTGCTATCGGGCAACTGACCGGTGGAAGTAGCCTAGTGGGTAACACTTGCCTATGAAGTCAGTTCTGAAGCTACATGGCCCAATACACAAGACACCATGATGCATTGTGCCTTCTGACACATTGCAAATGAATAAAAAAAAGCAGGAATATCCAGATTTAGTTTCCTTAGACCACTTTCTTCTGTTCATTTGAGAACTCTGCTGCTGAACCACAGTTAATCTGCCAATACGAAATGCTGTTATTAATGTGAGATAATGGGATAAGGAGTCATTTGCTTGTGGTCTGACCTTCTTTAATGACATCAGCCATGGGCGCAAGCTATTACGATCAATTAATCAGTCAATCAAACAGTCGCTGTCTCTTACACAACATTTATGTGCCATTTTGATGCATGAGTTTTTGGGTGTAATATATATAAATGTTTTGTGTTTTAGTATATATGGTGCGTCCAGAAACTATTCACAGCAGTCTCATTCCAAATAATGATTAAATAAATATTTTCCTCAAAATTATATACCCAACACCCCAGTGTGTGAAAAATGTTTACTTAAGGTTTTGGCGAAACTGAGAAATCAAATGTATGTAAGTATTCACAGATTTTGCCATGAAGATCAAAAGTCTGGTGAAAAAAAATTATTTTATCAATTTTGGAATAAAGCTGTAACATAACAAAATGTGGAAAAATTGATGCACTGTGAACACTTTCTGTATGTGGCATTTACATATCAGACGCCCTTATCCAGAGCGAATTACAGTCAGTAGTTACAGGGACAGTCCCCCCCTGGAGCAACTTTGGGTTAAGTGTCTTGCTCAGGGACACAATGGTAGTAAGCGGGATTTGAACCTGGGTCTTCTGGTTCATAGGCTAGTGTGTTACCCACCCTATATCACCTCAGCTGACCTTCTTATGTATTTCTTTCTGACAAAAGAGGTAGTTCGTGCACCCACTTTCTCAGATTAAAATTCACAGACAAATGAAAAAAGGCGGTGTTCAGAATTGGGCAGCGTATCATTACCGTAATCTCCACCGGTTATTTAGAATGGGTGGATCCAGCAGTGATGGCTGACACGTCTCACGTGTAGGAAGGTGCTGGTGTGATGCTGTCTAATTGATATTCCCAGACTTGAAGTTGAATTATTCTGCTGTGTGGGTGAAAAGAACGGTCCTTCTGCTTCTTTGCCTCATTTCCAAGCAATAAGGGGGCCTCTAAACCCACACAACGACCTGCCGTGTCTTAATTGTGCAACATGATGAATAGCAATTATGTCAAAGTTTAGGAAAGTTAATAAACTGCTATAATTTAGTTAGCCAACACAAACTTTACCGCATTCTGCAGAGAAGATATAGCTTCATTTGTGGCAGGACATTGCCCTCTGGTGTTCAAGTGAATCTAAGGCGTTGCACCATATTAAGGAAGGCAGGAAATAAAATAAGACATCTTTCTATTATAACTCAGACCTTATGTTATGATTTCTCCTGCATTGGCCAATCAAGTGAGCCTGGAGAAATGTGAGGTGGCACACGTGTTCAGTTGCACACCTATGTATTACAAACAGAACCTAAAAAAGGAAGGTTTGTGAACTAACCTTGCTTGCGTTAGGAGGGAAAACTAAGATAGAAGGATGAGTGGAAGGAGGTTATAATCAGGTTTGGTTAATTATTTATTTTTGTGCTGAATGTATGACTATAATAAAGTGAGAGTGACTGGTGGATAAGATGGAGTTAGTACCTCAGTTAGTACCTCAAATAATACGAACAAATAATTATTATTCTGAAGAGATCAACAAGCAAGAAATGTTCACAGACGTTCTTGTGTTCCATTTTTTTAATACTTAAAATCATTTCATTAACACCTACAGAATCCAAAGCTTTTTTTGGAACAGCCTACAAAACAAGACACCAGTTGACAGTAAAACTTTTAACAATGGATGGCAAAGGGGACACAACAAGAGTATTATAAAAATTAAAATCCCCCTCCTCCCCGAAAAAACAAGAAGGCAGGGCTGGGATGTGAATGTGGGGTTTTCATCGAGTGTCGTCCTGCGGATGCAGGTATAGCTACGGAAACGGCATGAGGGAAGAGCACCCAGCATGTCTACACTGTATAAACGCCATTCAGTCACGTAACAGTACGTTTATAGGGACGGTAAGCAACAGCAGTGTACAATTTATAGAGGGAACAATAATAAAGACAGAAAATAAAATGTACATCTTAAGACCGTCTGCACAGGGTGAGCTCTAAACATGCCAGATGATGCTCTGCTGCAGTTTAATGTAGACAAATGAACGTTTGCTATAATATTGTTCATAGTTAAAAAAACACTGGAGAATTATACCCGAATAGCTAATTGGCGGTAATTTCAGCAAAAGGGGAAGTCTTTGCTAGCACCCAATAGTGAGAGGTCGCCAGAGGTAACGTCCTGTCCAAGTTTTGCATTCAAAGCCAATCAACATCCAGGGGCAGTTGCCTTGGCAACCCCTTTAAGACAGTAGGTGTCATTTAAACAGTATTCTTCATGGCTACGGTGTATCTTGTGCTACTCATCACTGCAAAGATGATTCGTTTATTGTAACCCTTACATTTTTGTGACCACTAGTGGGTTTTGATAAACAAAAAGACATGGTGAACTTGGGTAATAGTGCAAATGAAAAAAGTGCATTTTGTGAAGCAGAGGAAGGATGAAGAGATACTTCAAAAGTATTCAGGCCTTTATAGATTTTTCCTGGGTTAAACCAAAATGACATAAACTGTCAACATGAGTTCCTACAAAGAAGCTGCTTTCCATGTTTTTTTAAAGACCTGAAAAAAAAATCATGGACACCAAGTCAATACAGTAGTATCCCTGCTCAACTCAATGATGCAATATGTCTGTTCCAGCCATCCTGTCAATCATTTTCTAGGAGGAACCACAATCCGTACAAATCATAACACTTGAAAAAACCTCGCAGCATAGGGAACACTGACACTGAAACACACAGAGATGGACGAGGCTAAAACTCTACCACAGCCAACCAGTTGGGTCTCTAAAAATGCTTTTTCAAGGAATTATTTGTCAAATTAGTGACCAGACACGAGATTGTATTACAGTGATTAGATCAGAAGGGTAATTTAGTATTGGGGCTGTATGGAAACAAATGCGTTTGATTATGCCATTACCACAGTATCATCCAGTGTCTGCAAGCAAATAATCAAAAAATTAACCGATTAGCAAGTTCATGGTGCATTCATACTATCGTTTTACAACCCATACTGCGTTGTGTCTATTGTTTCAGCCTTCATGTTATTTTTCATACATTATGTAAATTATGCAAAATTGGCCATTACAAATGGGGCATATATTTCTTCAATATCTACAGTAACAACAAATAGCCATGATTTCATAAAGAAATATATGTCTCTTAAAATATATGCCAGAGTTGAGACATGATATTTACGTCTGGACAGCACATTCCTATATTTTACCTATGAGAATTGGTGCTGCCCAAGCATGGCAGGGCAAAAACAGCAGTCATTTATCACAAGGCATAACTCGTTGTAAGAACAATACCACTCTGGTGAACAACTCAGAACATGAAAAAGGTGCGTTTGGGGATTTTGGTCCATTTTGAAAAAAGGGGAGGAAAAACGGTCATTTTCTTTTTGGTGCTGTATCTATATAGGCAATGCATGCTTGTTCCCCACACACAATAGTTAATCACTCAAAAAGTAACCACTACTAGCATACTGCTGCCTCCCAGTGATGGCAGCAAACAATCAATAACACAATTCACTTGACTTCCTCTGAAGAAAAAAAAAAAAAAGAGCTTAAAGGATGCACATCATAAAACCACAGTGTGAATATGCATTTGAGTAGTGAAAGATTAATATAAACCAGTGTCTGCTGAAATGCAATGGACAGATGGACTGCAATTGATTGGTGGATGGAAATGAGATGAATGTTCAGAGGAGACGGGGAGGGGTCACGATGGTGTGTATTTTCTTCTGGGGCTGGCAGATGGAAGGTTGTGCTTGCAGGAAAGCCAGGAAGTGCAGCTCCAAAGGGTCTGGTGACGAAAGTAACAGCTGCCAGGGGCTTCTACTACCACCTGTCACCACCCCTCACTCCTCCTCTCCTCTGAGACAATGAACTTCAGAAGCATTAACCGAGACTGGTGATGTTGGCCCTGCCACCAGGGGGCGCCACAATGCGCTGGGAGGTGCGGCGAGGAACATTGTCATCAACCTGAGCACCTGAAAGAGAAGAGATGTGGAACAGCAGGGTTTATCTTAACCATTTTGTGAAGACGTTAGGTCTACAATATGAAGAGGGAACATCATGCACTGGTGAAAGTTTTTTACTGCATAAAAAATGCAGCCATAGTTTCTATTCCTCAAATCAAATGCTTCTATGTTGAATTAGGTAGTGTTATACTGACCAGACAGGCTGAATCCAGACTGGTGGAGGTTACGGACAGGCTGAGGAGCCTGTTTCGCCGGGGAGGTCTTGTTGGAGGTAATGGGGGTCATGACTTTAGGAGTCACGGTCACCTCACACACTGGCCCGTCGTACAGCCCACGTGGGACTCCCTGCAGTTCGGCAAGCTGTATAAAGATTGGGGGCCAGCCTTACGATCAAAAACGATTCACACTCATCTACCATCTACATACAGGCAGCCTTATCGTGTGTGTGTACAATAGTTATATAAAGCCACCACCCTTTTTTCAAAACTAATTAAAACAATCAGTATGAAACATCACGTCTGGCAAAATGTGTTATGTCTAGAAGAAAAATGAAAGATGACTTGTTTGCAGGTATTTAGTTCTGAACAGTGACGCCGTTTAGTTGCTCTAGTCTCAGCGCTGTATAATAGCGCAATTACATACTCACATATGAACACATACAAGAATAAACATGACTTCATAAACACAGTGTCTGAGTCTCACCCTGCTGCGAGCCTTTATCCTCTTGTAGACGTAGTCTGGAAAGGGCTTGCGGCTGATATAGCGGCCAGATCCCTCGGTGGTGTGGAGGTTTCCCTCCTCCAGCACAATCTTGCCCTGGCTGATGACCACCAAAGGGGCGCCACGAACCTCTATGCCTTCAAAGATGTTGTACTCTGCCGCCTACACAGGCCAGAGAGACACATCAGCCAACCAAAATCCATTTTGACCTGCTGCACGTCGGCCTCCCACTAACTCGGCAGAAACTGCGATAACACACTCTTCCCACATTTGATTTGAGCCCTCCAGGCGGTTTCCAGGCGAGTTCAGTAACCATAGAGAGTGCTGCTGACTTTCCAAACAAACAGATCACTGACAGCAACAGCAGAGTCTGAAAAGCACAATGGATCATTCTGATGAGCTGCTGACTTAATCATGGGAAATGTCGGCCCACATGAGCTCATCAAATTAAACAAATGGAAAAAATGGACGTAAACCTGGCCTGGTGACTGCCAGACAGAGCGCAGTGCTGAGCAGTACTGAGGACTGATGGTGACCAGAATTCTATCCTTTAATTTCATCAAAATTAGATCATTTTCACGTTTCTTCAAATGTGGCATCCTCAACCAAACTTTATACATAATTACAGCTTGATTCGGGCACCCAAAAGTTGTCTTTATGCAGAAACTATGCCTGACCTACACCTCCAGTCCTGCAGAGGGCTTCAGACTCACAAGGGCTGAACTCTGTCACCGTTATTGTGCTTAACCTTGATTATCAAAAAGGTAACTGGTCATTTCAAGGAACCACACCAAACAAAGCAGCCAGTCTGCATATAGATCTCACCGAGTTGTGGCTCTTTGCAGTGATGATTTTGGTGATATCTGGGTCCCAGAGCAACAGGTCAGCATCCGAGCCCACAGCAATGCGGCCCTTACGGGGATACAGGTTGAAGACCTTGGCAGCATTGGTACTGGTGACCGCAACAAACTGGTTCTCGTCCATCTTCCCTGAAACCTGGACAAACAGATGATGACATTTTTCATGGACAATGTTGGGAGCAGTGGGAAGCTGTTTATTTCTTCTTTGATGATATGTCCTGCATATGTGACCAACTCACCACACACTTGTCCCAGATGACGGAGAGTCGCTCCTCAGTTCCATTGGTGCCCTCTGGGATGAGCGTGAAGTTGTCTTTGCCAACCGCACGCTGGGAGGTGTTAAAGGTGCAGTGGCCACTACCAGTTACCTGCAGGTCACCACTAGTAAGAAGAGATACAACAATGCATTAAAACAGACTAAATATTATAATATAGACAGACAGAGATATTAATAAAGGTGTTGACTGTCAGTTTGGAGATACAGCTCACCAGGACAGCAGAGAGCTGAGATAGTCCGGGGTGGTGGGATCCGGGCTGAGGGGTGGCGACGTGACGTAGGCCGCGGCTTTGGCCCAGTTTTTGCTCCAGTAGTGAGTTCCGTCCGTGCCAAGGCTGGCAGAGATTGGCTCCCCATACACAACGGTACCTTCACAGACAGAGAAATATCCTCAGTGCCCACCGTCAATTGTCACATACAAAGAAACCATCAATTATCCCCAATGTGACTATTATCTCAATATTTTAAGTATCTCTCCATTAAGTCACCAAAACAATTAGTTCTGGAAGCATCGGCAATATGCTACTCATTCCTCTGGAACATGAGACCTTTTTTTCTGGCCTGGGCGATGACGTCCGCAGCGCTCTTGCTCATCACCTTGGTGACGTAGAGAGGGCAGTTGGTCTGGTTGGCCACGGTAATGGAACGGTTGACGGCCTCCGCCTCCACCTGTGGAAGATTGGCCAGTGTGGGTTATGATTGTGCGAGTGGTGAATTGATGTCGGCTTCTTTGTAGTTCGGAGGGCAGAGTTAAACACACTTCAAAGACCCCCTTGAATTTGCAACTTACATGGCAACGCTGATAACTATGCCAAAAACAGTGATGAACTTCTTGGCAGAGCAGACACATTTCTAAATATAGACCACAAATTTGAGCCATTTTTCCTAAAATAAAGTGCCTTGGCAATACTGTCATTATTAAAAAAGGATATCAAGTGATTGCAATTTCTAACAATCATTCTATATGTCTGTGAAAGTAATTTCATGGTCTGGCATGGTTGCATTGTGATTTGCATTTACATTACATTTAGTTTTACATTTACATTTACGGCATTTGGCAGACGTGCTTTCAAGTTACCATTGATGAAGAGATCAATTCCGGTTCACTAGGACCCCAACTATGAATACAATCTTTTTATTCCCTCTGTTGTAGATTCTGTACACAAGTTCGACAATAAGGTTACAAGTTAATCTAAAGAATCTAAATTCTTTAAAGAGGAAGGTCTTGATCTGTCATTTGAAAGTACTCAGTGACTGAGCTGTTCTGACCTCGAGGGGAAGTTCATTCCACCACCGAGGGGTCAAGACGGAGAAGAGTCTAGATGAATGTTTTCCTGGAGGCTCGGAGTATGCGAGGTGCAGTGCGAGGTGTAATAAGGGCTGTGAGGTAGGATGGTGCTACTCCATGTTTGGCTTTGTAGGCCAGCATCAGTATTTTGAACCTGATGTGTGCAGCTACTGGGAGCCAGTGGAGGGAACGTAGCAGAGGGGTTGTGTGGGAGAATTTGGGAAGGTTGAAGATCAGTCGTGCTGCTGCATTTTGTATGAGTTGTAGAGGTCAGATGGTACATAGAGGTAGACCAGCTAGAAGGGAGTTGCAGTAATCCAGTCTTGAGATTGCTAGAGAACTGTTTTCATGTTAGCTGGTTTTTAAAAGTGAAGGCGGAACTATTCTTGATTACTATAGTTTTTGGTTATAGTTATTAGAACAGTTATTGTAATGACTATTTACCCTCTAATTTATGTGGGGTTTGGGATCTCATATAAACCTTCACACAAGATTTTACCATTATAAGTAATCATATGTTTGGTCAATTAAATGTATTAATCAAACATATGCTAAATGCCATGTTGGTGTTGGGAAGAGACAGAGGT
This sequence comes from Denticeps clupeoides, assembly GCF_900700375.1. NCBI lineage: Eukaryota > Metazoa > Chordata > Actinopteri > Clupeiformes > Denticipitidae > Denticeps > Denticeps clupeoides. The sequence continues at coordinate 11,499,463 of NC_041717.1, read as the reverse complement.
GCTTGACATCGAGATAACAACGTCAGTTTTAATAACACAAATGAAAAAGGTGTGATGACCAAACACACGCAAATACAACCGAAAATGATGAAGCTCTACGTCAGGTAGCACAAAATACACATCCGGAACCTTCAATAATCCCTGACACAGGTTAATTCTGAAACTGATGAAGATGATTAAGACCGGGTACCCCCTAGTGGTCCAGGGTAACCCCGGCCTTACATCATGGACAGCAAAAATACCCCACTAGATTGAATTATTATGACTTTTTGCTTGCTTGTCAGCAACTAGACTGTATATAGTGAATTTTGCAGGGCATCATGATTTATATGCGGTGGCTCAGACTAGAATTTTGGTTTTGTTATATATATTTTTATTTTTTGCTTGTTTCATCCTCTCCGCATGTCAAAGTACTCATGAGCCACTAGGGCAGGGGTGTCAAAGTCAAATGGACAGGGGGCCAAATGAAAAATTTAGGAACAAGCCAAGGGCTTGGACTGATCGAAAGTTCATTGAAAAAAAATAAAATGACCGCATATAGTCTAGTGATCCCCATTAAACAGTCTGAAAACCTAAAAATATATTACTATATGATCAAATAAATAAATACATAATTTCTTATGGCTTTGTCAGTAAATTTTAATTTTCAACAGGGACAAAAGCTTTATGTAAAAATCCCCAAAACATGAACATTAAATGAATGAAGGCACCATCAGTATTACTTCTCAGGGAAATAGCAAAAATTGCCTAAATTTACTTCACATAAATAAATAATTCACTCAACTGAAATATTTTTAAAACAAATTGGATTGAAATACAATAAAAAAGTGCAAAAATCTATTACCATGAAACATTTTTTTCTTCAAGGAAAAGTCACATGTGGTGTGAAAACAAATATTTCACTTTTAAACTTTAACTGTGTAAAAACTCTAAATACGTCATTGCACAGTAATGTTCACTTTTTTGAATCTGTGGTTGATACTTGGTGGTGTCTCATCTTTTCAACAAGTTCATCAATGTTCGGGGCCAGGCTCTGGCATGTTTTGTCTCATGATGCCGTCTCAGATTAAACTCTTTCATCACCGCCACACTTTCTCCACACAAAAGACACACAGGTTTTCCAGCTACCTCCGTGAACATGTACTCCGACTCCCACCTTGTTTTTAAAAGTCCGGTTCTCAGTGTCCACCTTCCGTTTTGCCATTTTTTAAGGGAAGGCTATCTGAAAGTTGACTTTTGAAGTGATGCTAATACCCGCTGATGAATAATGAAAGGAAGTGGCCTCCCGCTCGGAGCGCCACCGCTGAATTGTGGGAAATGTAGTGCGTTGGCGCGTGTAAAGTACCTGGATGCTGCTGGTGTGCAGTAACCTGCGGGCCAGTTCTAATAATAAAGTTATATAATCCCGGGGGCCAGAAAAAACCCTCTCGCGGGCCTTGACTTTGACATATGTGCACTAGGGTAAAAATAGCTTATAGGGGTGATCGATAGGGGACTTGCTCAACAATGGCAAACATGACCTGTGTTTTTAACAACTGCGTAAATGCTGTGACAGATGTACCTCCTCAGGGCGGCTCAACACATGTCCCTCGGGTCCGGTGATTCCCAGCTCCAGAATACGCCTCTGCTCCTGCAAACCAAGAAGGTAACACTCAATGATCAATAAATCATCTCTGTGAGAGAATAAAAAAAATTCAGATTTACCTCTGCAATAATGTCACCATTCTCTGCATGAACCTGGGCTATGGCTCCCATGTCTCTGATCACGCCAAACACTTCATACATCTACAAAAGATCCAGATGCAGCATTTTTATATTTTTATTCTAAATTATACCACTGGTGGCCCACGCCTGGTATTTCGATCGAAGAACACTGGTTCTTCAAATATCACAGCAGCCATGAATAAATATTAACAGCTCAAATATGCCATAATCATAATAATACACTTGAGATTGTGTTACACCATGAAATACTGGCACTGACATGCTGCGGTTGCAGGCACAAAGTCATGGAGCTCTTCCTGTAGTATGTAGTAAGACGAAAAGACACTCTTGCGGCGCTACACTCTATGGTGGCACAAAAACATTAATTTAAGTGTTACCTAACAGGCTGTTAAGATGACATGGAGAATGATATAGGACATCTCAGAAATGGATTAGAACATATACAGCTGTCTGACTCAATAAATTGTAATACAAGCAGCACATGTGTACAGCTGCAGGAAACAGGGTCTCTGAAATAAAACGCTGCAGGCATGAGTATTCCCGGCATGAGTTTCAGCGGTAGATGCTAAAAGCACCCTGGCGCATGGAAAACTCATCAGAGCGCCTTTCAATTGGCCAAATAGACAAAGGGGGAAAAAATAATTTAAGAATGGATGTTCTTTACACACTCAAATTACGAGAGCAATGTCTCAGAACAAACATGCATGAAAACAAAACAATGGCTGACAAATCTTATGCTTTTAATTTAAAGGATTAATGCTTCTATTCATACATATGTTTATGGCATTGTAATGAATTACCTGGGAATCGTTGAGCTGGAAAACATCCTTGTAGGCCAAGTAGACCAGGAAAGAGTTGACGCCTGAAGAAAGGACTTTTATTAGAACACAGGGAGCCCACAGACATGTGAAAAGAAGACAACTGAACTACTATCGACCCAAGAAAGACAATGTAATCCGTCAGAGGCAGCAAAAAACTGAATTTGATATTCAGTACACATCCTGCTGGGTCATGAACAGTCTACTGCCAGACGTCCAGCTTCATGAATGCCACAGAGACCCGCCAAGTGTGTAATTCAGTAGAAGTAGAAAACAATGTTTACTGCCTGATGGTTCTTTTAAAAGGTTTACTCTAAATCAGTTGTTGTCTATAATAGATCTGTTTTATGATCTTTCTAATCTACAGATTAGAATGCATAAATACATAAGGACTCAATGCATCAAAAGTTTTGCATTCTTGAATGCATTCAAGTTTTTCTTGAATGTTATCTACACAGATTATGTTTTCATATTTCAATGGTGAAATGATTGGTAGTGACAAATAGTTTTATTATAGTTACTATAATATGATTACTGTTGTACAATGCTAACTTGCATATCACAGCATGTTTGTGGTCATGTGTCATAATGTCTGCAGGTGTTGAATTATGAACTATGGGAACAGGATCCATGTCTTTCTTCGGTGCTCCTAAAATGAGCTCCTAGTCACTAAAATGAGCTCCTAGTGCATACCGTGGTCCTTGACCAGGGCATCCATCTCTTCCTGTATCCCCTGATGCCACTCGGTGATGTCCACATGCAGCGAGTAGTCACAGCAGGACTTGCTGTCTGCCCATTCCCTCCACTGGTTGAAAGCTGCCACCAGACTGGAACCAGGCTCCGGGACAACATGGTCGACTACACACATGTACAGACACGCACAGACACAGAATTTATCGTTTCTGCATACAATGAGCACTTTTCATAGTGAATTAAAAGAGATAATTTTTGAACCTCAAAGTGCCTCAGTCAACAAGGTCAACAATTCTAAATGATCCATGTGAAGAATCATGAGACTTACGCTCATCCTGAATTATCTAATAACCAAAGCATGTCTATTTCTGCTTGCTGCAGTTCTTTGGTTGCATAGCACAGATGCCTGATGTGACACTCCCAGTCCTGGTGGAATGAGCGCTTTACACTGTTGAGTCTACGCTTCTGTCAGCTGGCCTCTCTTTCCAGGATTTCACACTCCACGCGGTCAAGACATCTGTCTGTGCCGCATACCACAACATCGCACACCGCCAGACCCTGTACTGTACGGGGTGGGGAAGGAGGGTACTAGAGGGCATGACCAAATAAAAATGGCAATTTACATTATTTGCAAGCTGAGAAAGCTTAATATATCTAATAGACTTTGTACGTTTGCATTGTGATACATTGTGGAATGTGATGCTATGATCAGACCACATCTATGCTACAGGCCTGGAGTTTGGGTCCATCTTTGGGTTAAAACATAAAAAATATGCTGCTTTTTAAAAATGTTATTACAAGAACACACTCTGAAACACTTAAAACTGAATGATAACTGTCTGGTTTTCAATGTTTTATAGTTTAATGAAGCACATTATTTTTTTAAATTGTGCATCTTTACTGCATTGACATGCTTGATAAGGTCCTGGGAGGGTTTGGAAGTTATTATGTTGCTATGATAAAGCATGGTTGACACAAAGAACAAAGAATACCTGAGTTTGCAAATAAATTAAAAATTTCACCATCGGCCACAAATGAGAACTATTAATCATTATCCAAATTTCAAAGTCACAGTGATACGTACTGATCATGGTGGTACCCCCTGCCAGGGCAGCGCGGGTTCCTTGATAGAAGTCATCAGCTGCCGTCATGCCCCGGTCGGGCATCTGGAAGCGTGTGTGCACATCTATGCCACCGGGCATTACCATCCTTCCATGAGCCTCAATAATCTTTACCCCGCCTGGAACAATTAGATTCTCTCCAATTTGCCTGGTTGGAGGGCAGAGGGACAGGGACAGTTGGCCTGTGTCATTATTACAGGGTAATACTGCAGGTGACATGACTGAGACACTACTGAGACATACTTGATGACCCCATCTTCCATGTAGATGTCAGCATGGAATGACTGATCATCGTTCACAATCTTGCCACCTTTGATCAAAAGCCTGTCGCTCTAAGGGAAAAGAGAGACAGAAAATTCATTACAAAATTACCAAAATTGATATCCAGTATATAGTGATGTCCTGATGACACCATTAACCAGGTGTAACCAGGGAGGGGGGGGGGCGGCAGCGGCACAGGAACAATAAAGGAGATGGTACCTTGCACTCATTGTTGCCAGATTGTTCAGTTTGTTTAATATTTCAGGAAGTCCTGCTTGTCAAGAATAGTGGAACCCAATTCCTATTTACGCAGTTTAACACTTTTCAGGCCCACTGATGGTCATGGACAATTGTGAGGAAGGAGTGGGTTTACATTGGGCACATTTTTATAAATGCTGCTAATAGAAAAACATCAATAAGGTGAGATAACCAGCAAGCAGGACTTCCTTCTTCAAATCTGTTTTTTTCTGTAAATCCTGAAATACAAACTAAGCAAGTGACGGGTTTTGTGCTGTGAAGGTGACGCCGTCCTGCAGCTCTCACGTCCTGGTCAGCTCCCAGTCACGGCCCGTGAACTTTCCAGGCACAAGATTCGCTACAAGAAGAGCAGGGCCAGGATTTCAGTCTGTATATGGTTGCCCGCATTGACTTGTTTCAGCATGTCAATTAATTCCGAAAATACCTGCTTGTTTTGATGGGGAAACTCTTAAATGGTATAAAAAGGTATAATCTTGGTTTGTTTGATGTTTTTTTACGACAATTGTGATTATTAGTTCATAAAGAATGTTGTATTTCACACAGAAACAAACCCATAAGTCAATTTTTTTTCTGTCTCTATCGCTATATAACTGAAGTAGATTCCATAACCCTCGGTAGCTGTGTGCACCTGTTCACCAGACAAATTTGCTTTTCCACGCCTACTGTTGGACTGTGTGGTGTTCTGTAATACGAGGCCAAAAAACAGAAGCATTTGGTCCCAAATCATCCATGCCTCATTGAGCCAATTTAAATATCTGACAAAAGATGAATGTCTAAAACAGTAGCTGAACTGCCACTGTGAATGAATACAACGGCGTCATCTAAACGCGCGAAGGCTGCGTGTGAAACCGTGTCGAGATATCCTCGCCGTTCCCACTAGCCGCATTTCACGCTGAAAAGCGGGGGGTGTGTGCAGGGCCTTTTGTTTTTTCGTCTCCTCCCCATAAGAAAGGCCGGAGGAGCATAGCTGGGTGAGAGCCTCCAAAAATCCCCCCACGGCATTCCAGCAGCGGCCAGCGCTCCGGTCACAAGAGATAGAAACCACGTCGGCTCCGACCTCATCCCCCATCGCGCCGTCGCTGTGAAATTCCACGCAAAATGAGAAGCAAATGCGGCGCGTCAGAGAAAAGGCAGAATGCTTGAGATGTTTGAGGGTTGCGGGAACACCTGGAAGCAGTAAGCGTGTAAATTCGTCAGGCTTTCTGCATATCTGCACGTCTTTTCACACACACACAAACACACACACACACACACACACACACACACAATCTCACACTTGTTTAGATCTTTTGTGAAGTCATCATGTGATAGATATGCTGTCATATGTAACCCAACCCTATATGCAGTTGTAACCTAACGCTATAGCTAAAATTCAGTAGATTTTTTCAACTTTTTCTATCATTGTTAGAACATTTGGACGCTATGAAACAATACTAAAAATAAAAAAACCTCCCGTCGGTGACCTGGCAACCACCTCCGGTCCAGTCGACATTTTAGACACGTCCAGCTGTAGTGGAAGGTCTTCACCGCGTTAGCTGTTGACATCACGTAGCGATTACCGTGGGAGTGCTGCACGCGACCCGCCGGCCGTGAGGAAACAGACAAAAGGCCTCGTGTGTGCTGCTGACCCATCGCTATTGCATTAGCGCACAGCTACGTGGCCTTATTTAGCAGAAAGGTTGAAGACGTTTTTTGCTAGCATCCACGCCATCCTTAACTTTGTTAGTCGCGGCGCTAAACACGCCGGCTGGAAGCGTGCGCAAGGACTCACATGCCTCCGCAGAGCACCTCCTTTCCCGGGTTTCAGCAAAGCCCTCGTTTCGTAATTAAAACGCTACGACACACGGCTTTTGATGTTGAATAAGGCTGTTTATTGCACACAAACACACTGTAAAACAAAGAACCTACAGTATAGAACGTAAAACTTTGCATTCTAATTGGAGAGATGCTGAGGGCAACAAGGCCGCCCATTCATGTGACATCCGGCTTCCCAAGTATTCACTTTCAGTAACAACATTACGGAAAAATGAAATGTTACAATTGCAATTATGATGGACCACTGCCACGGGACTAAGGCAGATCAGGATTGGAGGACAGGGCTCTTTCAGCCCTGGCTTATTGTTCCTGGGCATTTTTGTTAAAATCGTGAACTGAGGCTTGGCTGCCTTCCCACAATATAAATTCCCACCGTGAACATTAAGCAGTTGGGTAAAGACTGTCCATAGTTCCCACACTGATTTGCATGGTGGGGGACTTTACAGGTCAGGTTTGATTGAATGTACTTGACTACTTCACTACCGTTAGACCTGATGGTGGTGTCGCCTGACAACTGCGAGAGACTGTGCCAAGTGTCCTGCATGCAAAGAGATGCAACAAGGCTGTGCAGAAACGAATGATATCTTTAATGAATTTGAAAGAAATTACTGAAATTACTAATAAATAGCAATGCCCATTAATTTATCATATCTCTTGTGAATGTGTTTTGTGCACATTCTGGCATCGTCACAAGGGCACTTTGTTACATGACCGTTTGACTGTTACATGGGCACTTTGAAAGTGAAGTGACTGCCATTTTAATCAGTTTTATTTTCACAGCAAATTCTAGGCTCACTATGCATTCACATTGTGGACATGCATTAATCTGTCCTGCTCCATGTGACAGTAAATGCATGGATAATTGCTGATATTTAATGTCAATGTTAAAAGAACAATCAAGCTGTTTTTCTATACAATACATATTGTACACCCCTAAGATGCAATAGGATTTCTTCATTTGCTTGCAGGAGTTCTAAATATTCATAATTTTTCAAATCTCAGGATTCTCACGATTGTCTACTTATTTAAAATAACTGCAATAACTCACTATTAATGTCATAATAAAGCTGTAAACCCCTATGCTAAATTCTACAGTCATGCAGTTTCTGCTGCATTTGTACCCATGATGCTTGGATACAGTAACCTGATCACAAACTATGTGTGCATTGGTCTTAATGAACAGAAATTAATCTCAAATTATTTATTAAACATCTGTGCATTTAATCATGTTGCTGATCACACCAATTTTAGGTAAAGGAATTCTTCACAGGCATAAGGAAATTGGACTCGATTCAGGAAAGATAGTAATACAACCATTTAATTAAAACTATAAAACAAAGTCATCAGTGACCTAATGCTTCCTCATGAGCCCTGTGATATTTCACTCTTGACATCAGTTGACTGGATGACATATCAGGATAAGCTTCTTGAGTGTCTTTCATTGAGAGAAAAACCTCTCATCAAAATGAATGAGGCAAAAAAAAAAAAAGGATCTCAGGACTCAGGAGAAAGTCAACCGTTCAGATGAGCTCATAAGCTCACGGAGCCCCCACCATGGGAAATGTGCCTGGAAAAGATCCTCGGTTTAAGCCTTCCACAGCTGGAACTGTGTCTAAAAAGAGGGGATTTGCTCACCCAGACAGCATAGTTCTGATACTCTCACTTCTGATTCGCTCATACTGAGCTGAGGGGCATGGTGCATTTGAGACACCGACTTTACAGCCCTATCCAGGCTTTGCGTGCCTGGTTAGTGTCACATTTGGCAGATGTGGGTTGTCCACTTATATTGAGATATAGAGTATTTTTAAGCAGCATCTATTTAAAGCCACAACGTTAGATATTCAGCAGGTTTTAACACATGCTCACTATTGTAAATGCCTAGTAAATATGTTCAGACCTCCACAGAATGCTTCAAAGCTGAATGAATGTTGGTGGTTTGTATCGCATGTCCACTGACAGTAGTTTATGTGAGCACAAAACAGCTTGCTTGATGTGAGTATGAACGTCTCCGGGAAGATCCATAAAAGCCCTTAAATACCACTCACCACTATTGCGGTAATTCATCACCACCGCTACTTCCGCTGCGTATCCTTTTAAGGAGGCCCAGAACAGCTCTGCTGATGGGAGGGGGGTCAATGGGAAAGTAAAATGCACTTATAGAACTAGCCATTTGTACTATGACTATTTGACATGAGCGAGCTGCTCTGAGGTTGGCGGCCTACTGCGTATCAGCCTTCCTTGGGGAACGAGAAAAAAATGACAATCTGGAATGTCCAAACATACCACAGGAAACACAGTTTCCTCTCCATGACTGAAAGTTCACCCACATGCTTTTGAAATGGTGGTGGGACAGTAATGACGGTGGCCCATCAGGATGATAGTCTATGAAACAGCAGACCACAAGGTCACAGGTTCAAACCCCACTTACTACCATTGTGTCCCTGATAAAGACACTTAAGCCTGAGTGTCTCCAGGGGGGACTGTCCCTGTAACTACTGAAGTCTGCCTGGATAAGGGTGTCTGATAAATGTAAATGTAAACATATTGTGCATTGTGGAATTGGTAGAATTATTATATCATCATTATCGATGTTCAAAGGTGTAATCACAGCATCTTATTGTTGTTCACGCTGAGATTTCCAGGGTGACTTTTACCATCCAACATTAGTGCAGAGCTGGAAAAAACCACCACAACACCAAGCTGGCATACTTTTGATGTGATCTAACCAAATTTGTTCCTCTTAAGTAGGTCAACTGTTTCCAGATTCCTCTATTAGAGGCACAGTGACTGTTCAAAATACGAGAGTCCTGCACAGGTATGCTCTAGTTTCTCTATAACCAAAAAAAAAACGAGGTTTCTTGTTCGTTTAGTCTAATCAAATCAAACTGCATTCATCTCGTTAGGCCTTGTCTTGTTTGAACAAGACCCATCCTGCCCAGCAAACCCACATAACGTATGACAAAAAATTTCCTTCGCGGATAACTTGAAAAACTGGCCACGTTTTAGTTCCATGCTAACGTGGACCATTTTCCAGTTAAGTTAAGTGGCACCTTCCAGAGACAGCTCTATACGTAAACAACGCACCGCTCCCAGGGAGCTAAAATGGAACAATAAAGGCCAGGAGTCCCGCTCTGACTCCAACTGAGGCCTGTAACATGTCAAAAAAAAAAAAACGGGGGGTTCTGGGAACCCCTCCAAAACAGGTCTTGGTAAATGTCCCAAGTACCCTTGGTTTCCCCTCCATGCACCCCACCATTGCACCATATGCACTGTGCTAGGGCCAAACTGGGGTCTTACCAAATCCCTGTGTAGTTGTTGGATGTGGACAAAAAAGGGAGAAGAAGGAAGGAGACGGTAAAACCTGCAAGTGTGATGAATCGGCCGCAGGGACTACGTTCCTAAACTGCAGCAACATAATCCTGACAACCCTTTGGCGTTGTGGATAAATAATCTGGTAGAGCACTTTTTACTCAATAAGGACAAAATTCAGAGGTATCCGTGGAGTGGAAAAAATGTGTGTGACGTGAAGTTTACAGTCGTCCTGGCTCGAGGGGTCAATGGACGCAATTGATAAAATCTACGTCTACATCCATCATGTTGAAGTAAAGAAGCCCTGCTTTTTTCTTTACTCTATTTTTCAAACACGGTCAGACATCGACGAAGCTGTTAGAACGTAAGCCATTTCTCTCCCGAGAAGAGTGGTTGGCCAAGCAGCCGCAATCCTGGCCGGTGTCTCTTACGCATATACATGATGTCAACTCTCATAATTGTGGAAATTGTGAGTGGACCCTCCGCGGAACAAGCTCCGGCCTCTTCCTGATGAAGTGTGAAAG